>NC_143568.1:59260000-59292500 GCF_054136105.1 Typopeltis vanoorti | reverse complement strand
TTCGTTTGGTCTATTATTACAGGTTCTTAGATAAGTTCTCTTACTTTTGTAGAGGCTTTGTATGGCTGCTATTAAGTTATCTTGTATCTTGTTTTTCTTTAATGTTTGCCATATCAAGTGTCTGGGAACTCGGTCAAAGGTCTTTTCAAAATCTATAAAACATGAATGTAGTTCTTTTCCATATTCCAATGTTTTCTCTGATATTTGTCTAAGACTGAAGATAAGATCCTGTGTGCTTCTATTTTTTCGAAAGCCATATTGCATTTCATCCAGTGTGTCTTCTATTTGATTCCTAAGCCTCGCTTCTAAAATGAGTATATAATTTTCCTGGAACGCTTAAAAGCAAAATTCCTCTATGGTTTTCACATTTGGGGTTGTCTCCTTTCTTAAATATAGGGATTATTATAGCTACTTCCCAGTCTTTGGGAATAATTTTCTTTTTCCATACAACATTGAATAGGTGTAAAAGAAATTTTATAGTTTATTATTTAATGATACACCACAAATCTCTTTGCTTGTTTCTAGAAGAAGTGTTTTGAACCTGTACCATAGATTTTCTACATCTTGGTCTTCATATATCTCTTTTTCTACTTCTTTCATCTTGTCTTCTATTTTACTTTTATACTCAATGGCTGTTTCTTCTTTCTTTAGTTTGTAGTTCTTTATCTTAACATTTATTTACTTGCTACTTTTTCTACATTTTTCAACTTTTATTTTATGGATTGTTTCCAATACTAATAAGTAGTGGTCACTGCCTATTTCAGAACCTCCGTAGACTCTTGCATTTTTGTATACTTCCAGTACAATCTGCTTATGACATAGTCGATTATATATTTTTCGTTTCTATTGGGCTCTTCCCTGGTAAACTTATGGATTTCTTTATGCTTGAACATAGTATTCGCTATTACTAAATTATTTCTAAGGCAAAGATTTATTATTCTTTCTCCATTATTATTCCGGGTTATTTCTCCTTGTGATCCCAACACTTGTTTCGTTTCTTCATCTACTTGATTCCCTACCCGGCCATTAATGTCTCCTAGTAGTAGTACGATATGCCCTTGAACTTCTTCAATTGTTTTTTGTAAGAGTTCGAAGAATTCGTCTTTAATTTCTTTATTGGCATTATCATTTGGGCCATATGCAACAATTACAGTGAATACTTGGTTGTCTGATTTAAAATCTATAGTAATTGTCAATAACCTTTCGTTTATTAGTTGCCATTTAGTAATATATTCTTTGAGATCTGGTTTAATTATACAAGCTACCCCTTGTTTTCCCCATTCTCTTGGGTTTACCCCTGAATAGAAAAGTATATACCCATCTTTCATTTTCTGGCAACCTTGACCGTTCTTTTTTGTTTCTGTGACTGCTAGCAAATCCAATCTTGGTTTTTAAAATTCATCTATTAATTCGTTTTCTTTTCCATGTAGACTTTAAAGTTCCATGTTCCGTATCTCATGTACCTTTTTCCTCGCTTTGTCGTTAACTATTTAGGCAGTTCGGCTATCTCTTTGTTATTTCTTTTAATGAGTGAAATTTTAAGGTGTGCAGGGGATTAGCCTTCAGCACCCGAGTCTGGTGGTGGGGCTGCCACCTTCGAGGCCCCCAGACCGGCCTATGAGGGAAGTGCTATCCTGTTGGTCCGCGGGAAGTATTTTATTTCCTTCCTACTCTTCATAGTAAACTATGAAGAGCATTCCCCGATCCGCCACCAGGGGGCGCGCCCGATGGAGGTTACAGGTGTCCCCACACGAGTAATATATTTCATATACTTAAATGCTAGATCGCATAACATTACAAGTAACTGTTAACATTCCATCAATAACGAACTGATCACGTGTTTTATCTCTTTTGTTTGATTTGGTTTAAATGATAAGTAGCATGCTATTTTTATCTCCTCATATGTAGAATGTTTCATGGTTCTTATAGTTGTTCTTAGCTTTCCATTCTGATCATTTTCGAATAGTCTTATGAAAGAAAGAATTTAATAAATATAAAATAATCGATTTCAACATTTACCTTGATGAAGATTAAATCTATTAACGACTGCTGGCTAGAACTCCATGGCTTAATTTGCAGAGCGAAAGGAATTTTAAATTCCGCTTACTTATTCCGCCGGTGTTTTCATTTGTTTTACGAAGTGTGTGTTGGGTTAACTAACAGCAGTCAACGCGATTCCAGTGTATGGTCATCATCTGGCCACTATGCGCTCACTGTCATAGAAATGTAAGGGACGTGAAAAAGTATCTAAAGAAAGTGTAGGAAATGATGGGAAGAAATTGAAAAAGTCAATTCGAAGTAAAAGTTCCCAATATGAAAAAACTTCCTCTTGATGCTTCTCTCTTATTGTGACGTGTACGCACGTGAGGAAATCCAATAGCAGACGCATATTGATAGTACTTTTAAAGAAACCGCAAAGCAAAACCTACAGTGGGCGAGTGGATGTCGTTGCAACCTTAATTATACATTCCAGGAGAAGAAATTTTTCTTGAGTTTCCACTTCTCAGCAGCGGAGAAATTTCTTTCACCACAGATGACGATCCCCCTTCATTTAAAATCGAAATTAGTTTCTCCTCGTTCCTGTAAATCGCTCTCCAGCCTTAACTAAAAGTATGGCTGCTTGACAGATGGTGATTCCCGAGCCTAATTAGAATCTTCAGTATTCCGATTACTCACTCGGACGGAGCAAAACATGAACAAGAATTAATCACTTTCCACCAGCCATAGCATATCTGACTTTAATGACAGTGACTTGCATATCTTAATGCTGAATTTAATCTCTTTTTTACTCATTTTGAGTTACATTCATTGAAACAAGTGGCTCTTATTATTAACCTAAGAAACTGACAACAATGTTAACAACTTTTTCTTGAAAATGTGAATTAATCTGCAAGAATTAATTGAAGTGCAGCTTTCCTTTAGAAAGCACATTTCTTTCTATGTTATCATTAAACTAATAATGGGATATAACCCGAACTTTTAAATTGGTTCTTTAAATTTATATTAAGTTTATATTAAGTTACAAATCCTCATTTTCAATTAAAAAAAAAACTTGCGATTCATCTGTTTTAACCTGAAATGTTCTTTACTTTTAATAATTTTGTATTATTTTTTCTTATTTTCGTTGATTATTTAGTAATTTGTTTGCTCAAGAGATATGTTGTTTCAAATGTACAAGTAATAATAACAATAATAATATTTAAAATATAATTCATGACATTTATCACGCCAGGTAAACAGTTTAAAGTTTTTTACTAACGACCAATAATTATACAATCAACTTTTAAACAGGATTCTCACTTCGCTATTGGTCAAAATTGCTTGTTTTTCTTGGTGTCAGACAATGTAAACTTTGGGTGGATGTCATAAATTAAAGTCAAAAATTCATATACTAAATTCCTGGATTCATGGTAGCTTTTAGCAAGTTGCTACTTGTGTTAGTCATTCCAATGTTTTTGTTTGTTTTCTACAGTCGGAGAAATAATTGTAGTTTTTTTCAGTGGTCGTGTCTCGAACGGGAGGCACGCCATCAGCCGGGGGTGGGATTAAGTATATTATCGCGATCTTTCTTCTTTCAGTAGCAAGAATCTGAAACCAGGATCTGATATACTTTTCACTGTATGTGTAAGGTAATCAAGATAATATGTATATTAGGCAATGAAACTACTTTTAATAACTAGGTTTTATTAGTTTTATCAAACTGAGAACCACACTGATTAGCATAATGTTTATCTGCCCACTTTTCAAAGATATCTGAAGATCCCTTGGGAACTTGGTTAATTAAGTCTTCATGATTTGTTCCAAACTAAAAATGTCAGTTCGGTCATGCTAACTGAGTATCTTTGAGTACTGAGTGAGACAGAGAGAGAGAGAGAGAGAGAGAGAGAGAGAGAGAGAGAGAGACTTACAAATGTAATATTGAAAATATTTCAATTTTTCACTTGAACAAAAGTAACGAAGTTTGAACCCTATAACATAAATACAGAAGCACTCAAATTCTACACATCTGTCTAGAATTATGGGTTTTTTTTTACTTCGATCTGTGTTTGTATTCCCACCGCGAATGTTTTTAATGCCGCCATTGAAAAGAGGCGGTAAGGAATCACAGTCGTGATATCACTCCCATAACATTCCCTTATATAGTAGAGATATCCTCATGAAAACATGAGAAGTACAGAGATGGAGAAATATATGACACTTCATTGCCGATACAGCACTGTCACTCCTGTTTCTTTCTTCTCATGGTTCTGTAGCCATTTATAATCTTCTGCAGAAGCCAAAATCATCAGAAAACAAAGAACATTAATATCATTCTGACCACTCTGCGAAAAATCATTCGCTCAAATAACTTAATTTTTTTCACGTAAATAATTAAATTAAACGCAGCCATATTTAAATATGAACGCAGGAACTGATACTTTTAATGTTGTACTTTTTTAATGTTTAATTTCAATTAAACATTAAAATTATTTGAGTTTCATTGCTGTAAAACATTGCGGCATTAAAATTCAAACTGATATGTACACGCAAAAAAGGTTCTAAAGCTCCTGTTTATCAATTTACATACATCTATTCAGGGACTTTAAGCACGTTCGCATTAGCGGTCAACTAAAGCTACTTCACTACATATCTACTTTCATAATATTTATTGTGAAGCATAATACTATACGACAACTTTAACAAACTTAATAAAATATTCGTTTTAATATTCATTTAAAGTTTTCCAAAGGCAGCTTTGGAAAACTTTAAACTGAATCCAATAAATTTTATATTGTACTGGAATTATTGTTGAAACCTTATCATTAGTTTGGTATCAGTGTTTGTGTATTATGAAATTCGTCTTCGAATTAAAGAACTATATAAATGCATATAACGAAATTTGTAAATTAAAAAAAAAAACGGCACATTAAAAATGATTTGAATTTTACTAATTTTTTAATATCAGACACACACGCTAGTGGTTATATAATCCTTTCCACACTATGTGTGTGCTCGCAAGAGGTTAAAGAGAAGAGGAAGGTGTTGTTGCGTTTTCTGACAGCTAAGTCACACTTCGTGGAAGACACTACATTACAGAAGGCTGTTCCAGAAGAGAGGTAGACAGAGTAATGGAGGAGAAGGAGACGTTCATCATGCGATTTTAAGTTGATCAGAAGCCGCTCTCGAAGAAAGTGGATGAATAATGGAATTCTGTTCAGCAGAACCGCTCCCAAAAACTGTTTATAGAAGAGACATTAAGGTAGAAACGGATGTCTGTTAAAAAGGAATGAAATAATCCTATGAGAGTGACAGTCAATTAACTATATTGCCATCTTCTAAAGAGTGAAGATTTTGAGAAAGGTCCTTGACCTTGAATGACAGAACCACATTCTAAGCTTTGGCAGTTTGGGTACTTACTGATGGTTTGCATTCTTACAGGTGAAAAGTGTTGTTTTAAATGGGAAAAGGATACCAAGTTTTTAAGCTAAGGAGGCTATGCATTCCATGAATTTATGTCATGAAATGATAGATTTTTAAGTTCCACACCAATTCGAGAAATCTTTATAAGTAGGCGTAAATTTGGAATTTATTTTTTCTGAAGAAAGAATAGAGGACTGGTTTTGCGTTTAAGGGAAAAAAAAAGCTTAACACAAGATAGTGTTAATCGTTTAAAGAAAATAAAGAGGTCAAAATGAAATGTACTGTGGCCAGAAAAACTACGGTGAATAAAGTCTGAGGAAAGGCCATTTATATATTGCATAAACAGATTCACTAAGTGCACGGATCCTTATAGTACTCCAGGATTAGGGAAAATATGAAGATAGGAAACAACCAAGGTGATACCTAAAGATAAATGAGCTGGAACCGTTATAGTTTGTTAAACACGTAGATCCTCTATCTCAGAACCAGCTAAGTATGAATTCGAGCGTCACTAAGATCTACAAAAATTTTCAATGCTGAACAAAATTTCACTTATACTGTTTGGTAGCAATAATATTTTTTGTATTACCGTACTTCAGTTTTCAAAAATTTATTGCTAGCAAGTAGTATAATTCAAAACTGCAAATCGATGACATTTCTGAAGCCCTCACAGTCACTAAAATTCGTATGAGTAATTTTGAGATGTTTTAACTCGAAAGTCAGATTTTTTACGTAAACTGTTTGATGAGGCGATTTCAGTGTGCTCTTTTATGATATTTAAATTTTCATAATACCATTTGGTATACTGTTTCTTTTTGGCGTATTTCCAGAATATAATTCACTTCTTAAATTTTTGTCTTGCTTTGCATCGTATTTTGATCAATATGCGATAGTATAATCTAACCTAATTGACTTCTAAGAAGACGTGGCCTAACCTCCTAACCTAAATACTTTTTAAAGTTTCTTTTAAAAGGAATTTTAATATATATCAGCAAATATTTGTAAATGTTTCTCAATAATTTTAGATTTTCGGAAAAAATATTCTCAAGACGATTTGAAATAAGAATATGAAAGGCAAAAATAAATAGCTGTCTTTTTTCTGAAAGAATAGTTTTAATTTAGCAAACGCCGTTTTAATGATCATCTTCTTAGAAAAGTATACAAATGCCTACTCATCACCGTAACTAACATCTTCAAGTGGTCACAAGAACATAGATGAAGAAGAAGTGGATGGTAAAGGAAGGCACCAAATACCAGTAGTGAAATTATACAAGAACCTGACCTTTTCAAGTCGAAGTAAATATTTTAAAACGTCTATTAGTTAAAATAATGGACCCATTTCATGCTTTCTAGTTGTGTTGCTTTACATTTTTATATGATTTCAGATGCCTTTTCTTCTTTAGTATTTGTTCTGTAAGCACTCGAAAACCTCACGTTCCATGATATATTAAATGCGGTCACCATCACAATAGTAGCCTGTAAAGTAGTATGATTAGTGAACTTGGAAAGATGAAGAAACTGAATTTATATTGCCATTTAAGTTCATATTACTTAGGACCTTCCCAGTGCTAATTATATAATAATTCATAAATACAGTAATGAGATATTAAATTCATTTTTGTCTTATTATTGTAAATTTTCCATGTTTCGTAATATTTCTGTAGTTAATACATACAATTATGGATGTCAAATAAATCAGAGAATGCTGTGGCAAACAAACAATTCTTTATATGTTCATGTGTTGTGAATAATGTTCACTTTTAACAATTATCCTCACATCTTACGATATTTGATATTCAAATTATTTACTGATGAACACCTCAGTAGTTTTAAATTTACGCAAGACAATTTATTGAACTCCCAATATCGAAAATCTCATTGGGTTTGGATATGCACTAAACTTTCCTACCTCACCAAGTTTCAGTCAGTAAACAAATCCATCATGAGCAAACTCTCCTATAATATATTTTTTTTTATTGTTCTTTCAAATATTTACATTTGTATAATGATCATCTATTCAATATATTATTTTACAAGGTTCAGCACTTTGTGCTACATATACATACATACATACATACATACGTCTTCAAGGCCCACTCTTCCTAATTGGGTTGGGGGGGCAAAAGCTGCAAGAGGAACTTCCAATGGCCACGATCCTCTGCCACCAAGCTCAGGTGTTCTGGTGGGATTCCCAAACGTGTCCACTCAAGGTTTTGGATATAATCTATCCAGCAAATCTTGGCCTTCCACGTGGCCTCCAACCCTCTGGCTTGGCAAAGAGGGCCATGCTGAGGGAGCCTCTCTTGTGGCATTCTGTCCAGGTGCCAGCGTAACTGTGATCTCTCAACACGGAGAAGTAGCGGTTGAGTATTGAGGGTTCCCGAATTGCAGAGCTTCTGACTCTGTCGAGTTTTGTCAGCCCCGCAACCCCTCGAAGGAACCTCATTTCAGCCGCTTGGATTCGTGTCTGCATTCTTTCGGTCATTATCCAACTCTAATGACCATAGGTGAGGATGGGGACATAGACTGTATTGAAGACAGCTAGCTTTGCCTTCTTGCTTAACTCCCGCTTCAATACTACCGAACGGCCAAGCTCCCGCAATATTGAACTTGCTAAGCCAATTCGAGTATCTAGCTCTACGTCCCATTTTCCATCATTCGTGAATATGGACCCAAGGTATTTAAACTTCTCCACCTGTCTCATTGGGACTCCACTTACATTTAGAGTGTACTGGGATGGTTGTCTTGAGATCACAAATGTTTCAGTTTTGGCCACACTGATCTTCATTCCGGCGTCTGCACAAACAGCTACAAACCTCTCCAGGGTCCGCTGGAGGTCATCTGTGGAAGAGCTAAGCAGAACTCGGTCATCTGCAAAAAAGCAGACGTCCAATGCTACATTTTCCAATTCTGACACACTCACTGCCTCGGCTGTGCCTATCAATCCAGTCCATAAATATTATGAAAAGGAGGGGTGACAAAACACACCCTTGGCGGAGGCCAACGGAGACTGTGAAAGGTTCAGACTTTGTGCTGTTTACCCTGACAGAGAACTCTGGGCATTCATACAGGGACTTGATGGCAACTAATAGTTGACCATCCACTCCATACTCCTGTACTACTTGCCAAAGCTTATCCCGAGGAACCCGGTCATATGCCTTCTCCAAGTCCACAAAACCTGTGTAGACATTCTTGGCATATTCCCAAGATTTCTCAAAGACTTGCATTAAAGTGAAGATTTGGTCAGTTGTGCTTCTACCAGGACGAAAGCCACATTGTTCTTCCTGGAAATTTGACTCAACTATGCTCCTGCACCGTCTTTCCAAGCACTTAGCATACACTTTCCCAGGCAGGCTGAGCAGGAGATGCCACGATAGTTACTGCAATCCTTCTGGTCTCCCTTCGTAAAGACTGGTATTATTATGCCTGTCTGCCATTGCTTTCGTGCTCGCCCAGATATCCAAGCAGCCTGACACACTCGAGTCAGCCAAAGAACACCGTCTCGATTTAAGGCTTTTAGCATTTCGGGCCGAATTTCATCATCGCCAGAAGCCTTGCCCGATTTTAGCGATTTTATTGCTAAATGGACCTCTTCTGCTGTGAGACTAGTCATTGCCCCGATCTGCACCTCTTGGATGTCCACAACTGCTGGGCTACCCGGGTTAAGAAGGCTCTCAAAGTATTCCCTCCATCTGTGGAGGATATCCTTCCCGGTTGTTAAACGTGCACCATCAGAGGCTTTAATTGCCCTTACTGTGCACGATTTCCTCCCTCAAAGGCGGCGGATGGTCTGCCAGAATACTCTTGGATGTCCACAACTGCTGGGCTACCCGGGTTAAGAAGGCTCTCAAAGTATTCCCTCCATCTGTGGAGGATATCCTTCTCGGTTGTTAAAAGTGCACCATCAGAGGCTTTAATTACCCTTGCTGTGCACGATTTCCTCCCTCAAAGGCGGCGGATGGTCTGCCAGAATACTTTGTTTGCATTTGCGTAGGATGAATCTAATCTTTTTCCAAAGGATTCCCAAGCCTTCTGCTTTGCTGTCATTACTGCCTTAGCAGCAGCTTTTCGTGCCTCAGCATACCGCAAACGCATCTCAGGTAACCTGACTCTAAGCCATGTTAGATAGGACTCCTTTTTTTCCCGGACAATTTTTGGACTTCTTGGTTCCACCAAGGTGTCCTTTTCTCACTGCCCGTTGCCACTCCGAGCCGCTTTCTGCCACACCATGAGAGTGCAGAGGCAGTGACAGCTGTTCTGAACAGCTTCCATTCCTCCTCAACATCTGCAGTATGCTTGGGAAGCTCTTTGAACCTGGAGGAAATGTCATCTGCAAAATTCCTCGTCACAGCCTCATTTTCCAATGCCTCCCATTTCACGCGGTATAGCTGCTTAGGCCTACCAGCGTTGATGGTAGCATCTGGTTTCTGAAGCCGTAGAGTGCACACAACAAGGTGGTGGTCGGTCGACAGCTCTGCCCCTCTTCTCACACCAACGTCCAACACTGAGGAAAATAAGTCTGCTGAGACTATAAAGAAGTCAATCAGAGACCTTTGTTCTAGTGTATCCCTGTACCAGGTATACTTATGGACTTCTTGGTGCTGGAAGAAGGTATTCATTATGGACAAGCTGTTAGTACAGCAGAAGTCCAATAATTTCAACCCATTTGCGTTAAGGTCAGGGGCACCGTTCCTCCCAACCATACCCCTCCATGTCTGGTCATCTGTTCCAACATGTGTATTGAAGTCGCCCATTAGCAGGACTGATTCCATGTCTGCCACCCTGTCAAAAGCAGCATTCACTTCCTCTAGGAAGGCAGAGTATTCTGACTCCAGATTATATATATATATATATATATATATATATATTGTTCAGAGTTACATAAGTTGTATAATATTACATGTTGTAGTTTACTATTTTTTTTTAAAGTTTGAAAAGGTGTGATTATACAACAGTATTTACCAACTAATACCAACCAGTAACGTTACTGACAGGATGGGTGAAGCACTAGTGCTTTTCATATTCCCCTTTATCTGTAATGAGAGTTGTTTGGGGGTGGGAGATTTGTGAGCAATTAAGCTCGCCCTCTGAGGGCAGTTGTGTTAGCTATGATCGGTTGAGAGAAGAATAGCCTTCGGTCTTTTGTGTTTGTAGTAATCAGTCTCTTTGTAATTGACAGCTTGTACTATTAGTGGGTTTGAATATGAACTTGACTTCACGAAAAACTTTTCTGCAAGATCACGAAGAAGGGAGGAGACGTATGGAGTGCCTGTTTCTCGGTGAATCTGTGAATTTCTGACGAACCACGGTGCATCCAGAATCATCCTAAGGCATTTATTTTGGATTCTCTGTAATTTTGAAATGTTTGATCTTGAAGTATGACTCCATGCTGGTGAGGCGTAGGTAATGACTGGACGTATTACCATCTGGTAAAGAAGCAATTTATTATGTAGGTTCAATTTGCTCTTACGGTTGATCAATGGGTAGAGCTGAGCTATGACTTTGGAAGATTTGGAGCAAATTAGATTGATGTGTTTGTTGAAAAGGAGTTTCTTATCCAATAATACCCCAAGATATTTGGTCTCTGATTGCCATGGGTTCTTTTGACCAGAGAGCAGGATGTCTTCTTTGTTGCAGATTTTTCTTCTTGAAAACATTATGGCTGAGCTTTTGAGGGGGGGGGTTCACTTGAATCCTCTAGTTGGTGAACCAGTTTGCTAGCTCATTGATACTTCCTTGGAGTCTAGTGATTGCTAGGCGAGGGCTCAGTGATCTAGCTAGAATAGCGGTGTCGTCGGCATAAAGGGCTGTAGTAATTGTTCTTGGATTGAGAGGAATATCTACCATGTAAGTTGTGAAAAGTATTGGGGCTAGAAGAGAACCTTGAGGTACTCCCGCCAGAATTTTGCGCCTTGAAGAAACAATTCCGTTGAGTTTTACTTGCATGTATCTTTCATTGATATATGAATATATGAGTTTCACTAGTTTAATTGGGATATTGTTTTCAATTAGTTTGAAGATAAGGCCTTGATGCCAGACCTTATCAAAGGCCTTGGCAACATCCAAAAACACAGCAGCAGTGTGAAGGTGCCAGTTAAAACCATGAGTGATATGTTCTGTCAGTCGGTGAATTTGTTGCACCGTGTTGTGAGCTTTACGAAACCAAAATTGCTCATTTGGGATTATTTTCTGTTGGTCCACTGCTGATTGTAGTCTTGATAGGATGACCTTTTCTATTACTTTGCCAAGACGGGAAAGAAGACTGATGGGCCTGTTGCCAGGCTTTTTCAGAGGTATAATGTCCGCGATTTTCCAATCTGTGAGAAAGTACTGGAATCTTAAAATGGAATTGGTAAACTAGATGAATTATGGCTTTCCGTGGGAGTAGCTGTATTATTCTATTGGTAATGCCGTCAGGGCCGGGGGGTTTTTTATTCTTCAGATGGGAAATGATATTTATTATTTCTGTTGGTGATGTGGGGGTGATGGTTTCTGAATCATCCTTAGGCTGACTTAGTGCATTTCTAAGTTTACAATGAACTTTGTGAATAAGATTGACATTTAAATTAGCGTAAGATGGGCTGCATTGATTTTCCAGATTGCCAATTAGGGCTTCTACTTTTTCTTCATCTGTGTGTGCAATTCCAAGATTGATCTTTAAAGGGGGAAGTGGTTGTCTTTTGGTACGAAGAGATTTTACAAACTTCCACATGGAGTTATCTTCTGGGTTGATTTCTTTGAGTTTGGTTTCCCACTTGGAGTTCCTGTGGATCTGGAGGGCCTCTCGAACCTATCTGTTCAAAGTGTTTAAAGTTGCTTTGTCCTGCGGGGCTCTAGTATTGTGATATCGCTTTCTGGCCTTATTTTTGGCCATGATCAGGTCTATTATCTCTTCTGGGATCCAGTTAGGAGCATGGAAGACAGTGGTTTGAGTGACTGATGCTATTGCTGAGTTGATTTGCCTAGTTAAATTGTTTACAGCTTGATCTATTTCTTCTTTTTTACGAATGACAGGGGGGCTGACCGATGTGGACCGGGAGAACCTTAGAGAGCTTGTCCCATGGTAGGAAAGAATAATGGGGAGAGAGCTGATCTTGAAGTTCTAACCTGAGTAGGATGGGATTATGATCTGAGTTAAGCTCTTCTACTGTCTCCAGCTGGTATTGATATTTGATGTTTCTGAGGATAACTATGTCTAATACATCAGAACTTCCTGATGGGCTGTAGTGTGTGGGCTCAGTGGGTCCAGCTACTATTGATGAGTTGAGTAACGTATAGTTGAATAAGGTACGGCCTTTGGAGTTGATTGACGAACTGAACTAGGCCGTGTGTTTGGAGTTTAGGTCTCCTGCTATAATTATGGAATCCGTGGAGCCGAGGATGGAGTCTAAGTCTGCTGTCAATAGTGGAATACTGGGAGGGTTGTACGCTGCATAGATTTTGAGTTTGCCTGCGTTATTAGTGTGCACCTCCACACCCGTCACCTCAAGGTTTAGAGTTTGGGGGTTAGTCAGTGTGTTGTGGCTTAAATAATTTTTGATAAAAATAGCTGTGCCTCCTCCACTAGAGTTAAGTCTGTCTGTCCTGTATAAAATATAGCCTCTTAGTTTTGGATTGTTTGATGGTCTGAGGTGGGACTCACTGATCAAGATTATGTCTGGATTGAATCTTTTTGCAAATTCTTACAGCTCGAGAATTTTATTTGTTAAGCCATTGGCATTCCATGCTGTTATCATGAGAGAATTTGGTTTAAATTTTTTAAACATTATAGAGAGCTGTTAATAGGATTGGGTTTCTAGATAGAATCTTTTTCTGGAGGATGGTGAGGTGTTTGCTTTGCTGAATTCATGCAGCATTGTTGCAAGTGACAAGGTTAAAGCTGATGTGAGATTAGAGCTTGTTCGCTCTTGTGATGAAAAAGTCTGGGTTCTTACCGCTTCCGCATACGATTTGGACATGGATGAGGGTCGAGTGCCTTCCTGTGCTGTTGAATGTGAGGTATTATGATCTGGAGGGCGAACTGCTTGGTTGTGTGTTGTGTCATTGCTTGTAGAAACGTGGTTAGTTCTTGTTGATTCACGGTTTTTTGGATGGAAAAGGCAACCCTTGTAATTAGAGGGATGCGGTCCTCTACAGTTGGCACAACAAGCAGGTGTGGATCTGGGTTTGGTGCAGGAGTTAGTTTGGTGACCTTCACCGCATTTTAGGCATCTATATGCAGCTCTGCACAGTTTTTGGGCATGCCCGAACCTCTGGCATCTGTGGCACTGCCCTGCCGATGCCTTCTTCCTTAGAAGTTCGGTTGTAATTTTAAGCTTACAAATGTCCGTAACTTCATAGATACTTTTGTGTGTGTTGGAGATTTCGACCAACACCAGTGGCATTGGTGTTTTATCTGACCTCAACATTCTACTCATTTTGGTTGGAGTCAATCCTTGATTGATGAGGTCAGCTATGATCTCATCAGTTGTGATACCCTCAGCAACTCCTCTTAGAACTACTTTTAAGTTCTTCTAGCTAGCTAGCGCAAATGTGTGGAAGGACAATTTTTCAAGCATTTTCGTCATCAAGCGATAATCAGTGACAGTGGTAGGGTGAATCTTTACACCCTCTTCAGTATTTCTTGCCCAGGAAAAATTGATATTTTGTTCTCCTAGGGATCTCGAGACTGAGGTCCATTTGTCTTTATCTCGAAGGATGACTGGAGGGACCTTTTCTTTTCTATCTTGGGTGGTCTGAATTTGTTGAGTTGTTACATCAACTTCCAATCCACCTTCCGATGTTCTGCGTCTTTTATTAGAATGTTCTTCATGAGAACAATCGAACTGTCGGGGAGTCTTTGAAGGTGGAACAGGTGTAATATCCTCTTCAATGTCCAAATCATCATCTTTAGTGTCATTTACTTGAGTGAAGAGATTCAAGCAACCAGGATAATCTGTTTCAAATTTCTTGAGGAGGAATTTGAGAATGTCAAGTGACATATCTTTGTTTAACTGTTGAATAGCGTCTTTGATATCGTTTACATTCTCCATTCTTGAATAGGTATAAAATATTTACAATGGCGAAGAGAACAGGCTAGGGCCAGAAAAGTGTATCAAAAGTCAAAGTCTTACCTCGTATTCTGCAAACAAAGCACATTCACAATATCTAAAACTCACTAATCACCACTTAAATCAAAAAACATTCTTCGCAACAACAACCATCATGCGAGCCTACAATGCGAGCCGCCATTTTTTCCAGAATACACAACAGTATTTACACATATGCAATCTAAATATTATGCTTACTTATTTTCACAAACATATGGTGCAAACTCATGATTTACTTTTAAAGATTTTTTTTTACATTGCATACATTTGTTAAGTTATTATATACATTACATACATTTGTTACAATTATTATATACATTACATACATTTGTTGCAAATTATTATATACGTTACATATATTTGTTTATATATGATACATTACTTACATTTGTTTACATGTGATATTTACATTACGTACATTGGTTTTTTTTTTTCATGTGATACATACATTACATGCATTTGGTTACATATGATACATCTTGGATGAGAACTAATTTTTTTTTGCTTTCATCCTCAAAGCTTATGTAAGCTTATCTGAGGATGACACCAGTTGGTTATTATGTATTGTTTTTTTTTTTTTGTGCTGTGTTGGGAAGCTACGAAATCTATGATTGAGAAATTCGCGTGCGCGCACTCACACGCGCACGCACGCACACGCGCACGCACACACACACACACACACACACACACACACACACACACACACACACACACACACACACACACACACACACACACACACACACACACACACACACACACACACACACACACACACACACACACAATAACTTGGAATGTATTGATGCATCGCTGAACTGGCCTGAGCGAATATATTGTGTTTCATTAAGTTTATATGGTATTTTAGGTGCGTGTTTTTGTTCGTAGTATGTCCTTAGAGCTCTTTTCAGGCTATTGTAGTTTGTAAGGTTTCTTTATTCAAAAGGTAATTTGTTTTTCATGTCTGGGATGTAGAAGTTTCGCGTGGCCTTTCCGTAGTGATTATTGTATTTATGTGATATAATTAGTAGTCTGAGGTCTTGTTATACGGTATGTATTTCTAACTGTCCTGTAGTTGGCATCGAAATAATGTTTTAGCAAGGCTGCATAGTGACATAAATGTTTTGCTGTCAGTATTTTGTGTTCTGCCATTGCAATGTTTATAAGGTCGTGATTTTCTCTTTGTTCCCAAAAGATCAGTTTTGTCATTTTGTACTGTAGCGACATTAATCTATTTAATTTGTAGGGTGCACAGAAAGCATGCGTTGTTATAGCGTATCTTAGTATATTTTGGCATAGTGCTTTGTATATTAGCATTTTTAGACGTATGGGAACTATGTCTTTTAACCTGTAGAGTTTGCCACTTATTGTTCGGAGTTTGTTGTGTAGATGGTTTATGTGGCTATTCCAGTTCATATCTGCATCGAAGTAAATTCCAAGGTATCGTATTGTTTCAACGTGGGTGATTGTAGTGATTTTGCTGTTCTGTGTGTTGTTTATGTTGGAAAGTGGATGTTGGATGGTTATATATTTGTTATCAACTGGTCGAGCCAGTGGATTTCTGAATATCATTAATTTTGTCTTTTCTGAGTTTAGGTGTATGGAGTTTTTCGTGAGCAAGTCTATGATCAGATTTATATCATGTTGCATATTTGTTTGGGCTATGCTTGCGTTATTATGGATGGATATTATTGCTGTATCGTCTGCGTATTGGAATATCTTACCTTTGAGTGATAACTGATTAATATCTTGCGTGTAAATGTTGAATAGCGTTGGGGAGAGTACAGCTCCCTGTGGCACTCCACAGGTTATTGGTAGCTCTCTGCTTCGTTTGATCCCATGCGTGTGATATCCTTTCTATGTTGGAGGTAGTTTGTAAACCACCTGTGAAGAGGCCCGTCTATTCCAACATGCCTCAGCTTTTCTAACAAGGTTTGATGTGTAAGTGTATCGAATGCTTTAGTTAGATCAATAAAGACTACCATGGCAATTTTGTTTTTGTCTAAGGCGGTATTATTTACGTCTGTAAAGTCTTCCAAGAGAGATGTTGTTCCCTTATTTTTCTGAAAACCATATTGTATTTTGGGGATAATATGAAAGATTTCAGTGTATACTGTAAGTTTCTTCAGTATGATCCGCTCCATAATTTGATTGATAATTGGTAATGTTGCTATGGGTCTGTAGTTGCTGATTAAATTTCTTTTTCCTTGTTTGTATATGGGTGTGATTATGGCGGTCTTTAGCATACTTGGTATCTGTCCTGTTTTAAATATTTTATTTATTAGTTTTAGTAGGATGGGACTTAAACTAGTTGCATGTTGCTTTATATCTTTAGGTCTGATACCATCTATTCCTGGGCCTTTGTTTGGTTTGATTTGATGTATTGCTGAGAGAAGTTCTGCTTCTTTTATGGTTGGAAACCATAATGTCTGTTTTGATTGCGGTCCAAGTGGAGGGTCTCGTTTTGTGATTGGGGGAATATTTCTGTGAAGTTCTTGGATGGAGTCTGCAAAGTATTGGTTAAAGTCATTTGCTAGTTGTTGGATAGGTTTTGCGTCTTTCATGAAGCTGTGTTTTATGGTTTCGGAGGCGGTGGTGTTGGGAACAGAATCTAGCATCTCATTAATCAGATGCCAGGTTTGTTTCATGTTGTTTTGTGCGGAGGTTAGTTTGTCTCTGTAGTAGCTTCTTTTTGCATTTCTGATTTGTGTTGTAAGGCGATTCCTTGTTATCTTATGTTCAGTTTTTAAAGCTGTGTTATTTGGATATCGCTTTAATTCCTTCCATAAAGCGTCCTTTCTGTGTATTTCTAGGATTAAGTTTTGTGTTATCCAGGGATTTTGTGTTGTTTATGATCGAATTCGGACTTTCTTTGTAGCTTTCTTATATATTTCCTCCAGTGTGAGTTTAATGTTGTTGTATAAGATATCTGCTGAATCTGATGCCAGGTGTTCCCAGTCTGTTTTTCTTATTTCGTAGTTGACTACTTCTTCGTCTATTATTGTTTTTTGTCCTTTTTCTTCTGTGGGACATTGCATGGATGGGTATTGTCTTGGTGTGCAGATTTAGAGCGGTGAAGTAATGGTCTGCTACTTTGCACTTTATGACTGATGCAGTGTAACTATTTGGTGGTGCTCGGACGTTTTGGTCTAGACAGGAGGCAGTGATAGTATTTCCGAATATTTCTTCTCTAGTACATGACGTTATTGTTGGTATTAGATTATACATGGATAGTTTGTCAAGGTATTGTACAGTGTTGTTCTGGTTTTCATTTGCAATATTTATGTTTATGTCGCCAATTATCATTAGGTGTTCGGTTGAGCATATTTCTTGGCTTGAAAGCCAGCAATTGAGTTCGTGTAAGAATTTTATCATGTTTAGGTTTGGTGGTCTGTAAATAGCATTTAGTATTATGGGATGCTCTGTATTCGTGGTATTACTGATTTCGAGGCAGAGGGTTTCAGCATGCTCAAACGGATAGGCCGTTTCTTTTGCTATTAATTTTTGTTTGATAAATATTAATATTCCACCCCCTCTTTTTGTTTGGCGGTATGATCTATATTGTTGGAAGCCTGGAATTTGGAAAGCAGTCGCTTCGTCATTAGTTATGGATACTTCTGTAAGAATCGTTATATCAATAACATCAGTGTAATTCCTCAGATAAGCCTGTAATAATAACCAATGTTTTCGGATGCTTCTGATGTTAATATGCAAGATTGAGAGACCTCTCGCTTGTGCTGTGTTTTGTTTCCATGCATAAAGAGATTCGAAAGTACAATTACTGATGTATTCTGGTGTAATTACATCTATCTGATGGTTCACATTCATTTTTGTTGTGTTGAGATCTTCTTATTGAACTAACTTGGAGTCTTTTGTTTCACTCTGGTAGCCTGTCTATATCTTCCGAGCTTTTTATTTGTATAGACGTTGAAGTCTGTGACTTTCTCAAGAATATTTTGCCGTCTTTGATCCATAAAAATTGATACTTTTTTTTCTGTTTTTTCTTTTCTTGCTTGGTACAAAAGATTCTGATTGAAAGGTGTTAAATACTCAGATAGAAAGTTTGGCGTATTGTCTTGCAATGCATTTAAATCCTTGACTACTGGTTTTTTCAGTCTGCTGGCTTTTATGAGATTGTCGCTTGTAGCCTTGCTTGTCAGACACACTATGATTGGTGCCAGTCGTGGTGAGCCTTGTTTTCTGTTCTTCTTAGGAAACCGATTTATGGTCTGAATATCATTATGCTGTAGGGGATGTCAATTGCATGGCCTAACTTTAAGACTACGTCTCTGAGATTTTCTGTGGATTCGGTTTCTGGAAGACCGTTTATGACAAGGTCTTCTTTATGTTGTTGTTGGTTTAAAATTTCGTATTGTAGTTTCAGGGAATTAAATTCTTGACGGAGTTCCGTTGTGTCTTTTATCAATTTGTGCTGCCTCTCAGTTAATGCGTTAATGCTGGTTTTAATGTCTTTTACCGTTTGTAAGACTTCTTCGACTTTTGAATTATTAAATTTAACAAACTCTTCATATTCGCTAATTTTTTTTGTTATTTCTTTATTCTGTTTATCAAATAGTTCTTGGACAAGATCTACCAAGCTGGCTTTTATATTTTCTAAACCTTTTTCTAGTAATAAATAACCGGAACTCGAATTATAAGACTCACCAGTGTTCAGTTGTCTCTTCAGTTCATCGTCCGATTCTGCCTCCGGCGTAATCAGTTGCGTCGTGGGTGGTGGCGTTTCTTTGTTCTCTCTACAGTTTAGGCACTTCCATTCTTCTCGTTTGGCATTGGATTTGCATTGCCAAGTTGTTTCTGAAAGTCCGGAACATGTAAAGTGAAGATTCCTATGGCATTTCCTGCAGGTTATGTAACATCCGTCGGACGGCAATTCCTTCTGACACTTGTTGCATTTCATGACTCACCTTTCTTCCTTTGGACAGCTGCAAAGATGGCGGCGTCCTTTGTTCTGTACTCGTTAGCAAACACGGTGTACGCTTCAATTTTTAGCACACTCAGATTTTGGATTCCACTTGGCCGATTTCGATGAATTACTGTATATGTCACTGTCTTCAGCGTGACAAGTAGAGTTACTTTATGACACTTTTAAATTAAAAACAGGAGTTAGAACCACATTAAAACTATAAAAACGGGACCAGCAATACAACCATGCAACCGTTCATATGCCTACACAGCGCCCTCTGTTTGGGGGCGTAGGCATATTATTAATAATAATAATAATAATAATAATAAATTCGTAATAAATGGAAAAGCTGGAATTCCGAGAAAATTAATGAAATGTGAATACCACTAGCTGGCAGAGCCTTTCCGTTAGTATTTAATTGAAATCAAATAATAATAAAACTGGGAAGGGGAGATGGAAAAAGAGAGAGAGGAAAAAACACCGACACGTTGCCCTATGAACACACTTGAAGGTAAATAAACGTGGGTACAGTTGCCTAAGATTTCTTAGGACCGATGTTATTCACTTAACTCCTTAGCGGAGTGCAGCGACACTTTAATATAAACGCGCTTTCGTAATTTGTCAACTCCAATTTTAACCTATTTGCGTATCTTAAAAATTCCATTAGCCCCATAAAATTCAAAGGAAGTTTGTTCCTACCCAGTTCTTTACAGTTTCTGTAGAAATAATTAAGCTATTCTGACAACATCTTTACCGCGCTTCAGAAGCGTTTTTCCCTAAATACTTAAGAATATTCTTAAGAATTTGATGGAGAAAATCCCTCAGAAGATTCTTCTTCTGCAAGACCCCAAGCATTCATGAAAATTCTTAAAAATCAGGTTGATGGGAAGAAAAATATTAAGTAAAAAATGATTCATTAAGTACTTTTTGTTAGCGTTTCGTTTCAATAAGTGCATTGTTCACAAAGTACAGTATTAATTCCATCCCTGGTCCACGTAATTAAAGTACTATGTACCTACGCATTCCAAATTTATGAGACGATAAATAAACAAAAAAAAATATTTTTCCTCCTAATCATAATTTTTCGGCTAGATGATTCCGAATTAGGATTTAACTTACCTATTTATTGGTATAAAAGTTTCACCCTGGTACCAAGGGCGGCTTCCATTGGACTGCCAAATTAATCAACAAGAAGAAACCGGAATATTCAACAATGAAAAGCACGAACTCCGCGTACATAATGTGGATCGTTACTGCTTGATTGCATTAAGGGTTTCAATAGAAATAACTTTAACAAGAAATCTAATAATAATAATAATAATAATGGATAACTTAAAATAAATAAAATTGAATTTAAATTATTTCTGGAATTTGTGAGTAAGATCTAGGGATTATTTTCATTCCATCATTTCTATTCAGATCCGGTCGATATGGCAAGATCTCACAACTCGATTTGTATAGATTCCAAGAGAACGTCTGTACTAAGAAGGTGGAAATCTTCAACACGACGCACGGCTACAGATCTACTGTACCTTCCGCCAAAAGACAATGTTCAGTATCATCACCAGACACCGCGTTTTTTGCATTCTAAAACTATCGTTCTTTGAAATCATGGTTTCAATGCATATATTAATGAACTAAGTTGGTTGTTGAGATAAATGCAAAACTAAACAAATATTCAAGCTGTGTAATAATTGTCAAACAGTGCTAGGGCATCACCAGTATGTTTTTTGCAAGGTTTCGAGAAATCAGTGTGCTAGTGTTAGTTGTCCACTGTGGCGTATTGTATGTCTGATTGACCAAGTAAGCTCTATTGCTAGCTCCTCCACCCCAAAGGATAGCAGACGCTGTTGGAAAGCTGCTCCTCTGGAGGATCCTCGCAGCTATTCGAATATTTTTTGGTTATACGCTTTGAAAATAAATATGTTGCATTAATTTCAAAGAGACGTTTATGTTTCTTAATAGCAATTCTCACTAACATTCCCTCTACTGTCGTGATACTTCTTGACTTGTGAAATGGGAATTCTGAAGAAATTTATAATTACGATTTTAATGGTAAATAGTCAAGTTTCTTCTGTAAAATTGCATATTCAAAAAAACTTCTCAGACTAATCTTAGATTGGTATACTTAGTATTTTATTGTTAAACTCCATCATCCTTCATTAAACTAAATTAGCACACTAAACTTATGTTTTTTCAAATAACTGCGTGGCGAACGATGAAAAAAAATCTTCTGACAACATTGAAAATTTTTTCTGTCTTGGATATAAACGAAGTGTGCAGCATAAATCTTTTCCGAAATATTCATAAGTTGTATTTCATAATTCTCAGATTAATCGTCCCACACGACGTGAAGGGATGTTTTGTTTCATTTATTCAGAGGGTGGTTAAGTACAAACCAATGACGAAAAGCACTTCTGATTTCTTAAAACAAGCGAAGAGTCAAAAAAAAGGATGGGTAACAAATTTATGGGGCCGTAAAAGTAATGGACTATAGCGAACTTCGATAATCGCATGAAGTACTAAATTTGTGCTACTCTTAATCCGTTGAGTGAACTTCCATCTGCTCTCCAGTTGGTTTCATATACGAAAATCAAGTAGGTGAGTTGGAAAAGATAATTCCAATTTCTTTTGATGTCTCCATTAATATGCCCATTTCTGCAGGAGAAAGACGTATGTTCTTAACGAGTTTTTTCCTAAAAGAAAAATATATATCTCCACAGGTATTTTAAACTTCTTAATTATTAGCTTTTTACATATAATACCCGCAGTAAAATACTTAGTGAAATAGGATTAAACTCACTGTCCTTTCAAAATACAGGAAGTTCTAGATTCGAGAAGTATTATTTAGACCGGAATATTTTTATATGTATTGCAACGGCCACTTTCTTGTTCTTCAACGCACCCTACCCTTAGGACAAGGCCAGTTCCCTGGTTAGGGTTCACAAACAAATTTATGCCGCTGGTATTAATTTGTCACTCCTTTAACCACCTTACCGGCCGTTATGGATCAAATACGCATCATCATTAGCTTCGTATCCATCATATATTTCAATGTAATATCAATTTTATTAAAATTTTAATATGCACTTCATGATAATCTTGACGTCTATAGACGTCTTCGCCTGTAGTGTTTAATGCATCCAATGAAAAGTACAATACACATTAATGAAGAAATTAATCCGAACACACACACACACACACACACACTTTAAAGAAAATAAGTGCAAAAAACTCCAACTTTCGGTTGGAGTTTAAGTTTAAGTATAATTTTATAATGGAGTGCATTAAGTTATTCTTTCTCTTTCAGTTTAATTTTGATTAAACTGAAAGAGTTAAACCTTGACTCAATAGAACAAATGTTCTATTGAGTTAAGTCAGGAGAGTTACCTTCCGACTAACGCAATTGGATGTTGTGATTTTTGAGAAACTCTTTCACTTTTCTTCTGCAGTGCGGAATGCGGTGAGATCCTGTCGGAAGATGAGTTCTTTGTCTTTCTGGATCTGTGGGACCATTGATGAAAAGCAGCCTTCAATAGGTATAAGTGATCCTAGATCATCATGTGTAAAACAACTGCAGAGCATCTTTTAAGCTGGGTGTTTAGGAGCTTGTTGAAGGTGGGAGGGAGGTCTTCTCAGCCGCTGATTTGGGAACAGAGTACTCGCTCTCTGTGGACAAAGAAATAGCTCTCAGAGAATATAACCTATCTGTGGACAGTCCTCCTTGCTTCCAACAATCTTCGACGGACTGTCATTTCAGAAACATTAATCCCACTACCTGGCAAGTCTCTATTTAACACCAGCAGACAATATTGGCATTCAGTTTGCTTTTTCTAACTATAAAATGATCTTGAGTAAGTGTAGTATTCCTTTTTCGCTCACATTTTCCTTTACTGTCAGGAGAAAAAGTACCTACCTCCCTGAACCTCTTTAAATCGCATTAACAGTACCAAACCACCACCACACTCATTGGCAATTTGTCTTTGAGTGTATGTGTACTGAGAAAGAATACATACTCGTATTTTGAACGCTTTCTTGGAGATGTATGCATTTAATAGCTATATGAAATGAATAAAACTCTATGAATGTCAATTTGTTTACACTGTTAAAACGCACAATGCTATTAATAAATATCTTAGGGACAGTTAAATTACGAAGCACTGAAACAAATTGTGTACTAAAACAAAAACTAAAAACAGTAATAGAAAGCCGAAACCATAAACTTGACGAAAATTCGGCTTGTTCGGATTAATTTGTCCGCTTCTGTATTTATTCGTGTAAATCTGTGTTTATGGAGGCAGTTTGTCGTTTTGAGGGAGGAAAACCTAGAATTTCAGGAAGAAATCCCTTTATCTCTGTACGAGACTGGATAATTCACCATTTGATTGAAAACACACCTGAAAGATTACTTATATCACAGGTGGGATTCGAACCTGGCTGTTTCCAACTGAATCGCTCATCTATGCCAACTGAGCTACAAATAGCAGTTTATGCTGCATTGATACCAATGGTGGGTAAACAGTGGATAATAGTTTCAATCCTCTAGAGACCAGACATGATACTTTTCTTTCAAGTCACTTTCAGGTTATTGAGGTATAGCATTTTGTAACGTGTTTCCTCATAAATAAAATGAGATATTCAGAACAAAATAACGCGTTTTCAAATGTAATATTGGGTTGATGCTAAATTAACGACCTATTTTATTAGTGCCCTTCGAATCATCTAATTTAGCATTTTGTCTCAATCTTTTTTTTTTAAGAATAATAATATCCCTTACTTCCTTTTAATAAGAATGAGTGTCGATAACATATCATATTCGTCATATCATGCTTTATCACTTAGAAAAAGGTCACACTGCCGCTGAAGCATTTTGCGATCTCAACGAACTCTTCGGTAAAGAAACAATCGGTGAAAGACAAGTCCGACAATAGTTCAATCGTTTCAAATCCGACAACGCAAGCTTAGAAGATGAGGAAGGAAGAGGTCATTCTTCTGATTTTGATGACCAAGCTCTTTTGCAATGTCAGAATAGCCTATTCCTGACAGAATTTGGAAAAAGCAGCACAATATTAACAGCCACGTCTATCTGGTTCAACTCGATCGCTTGGAAGCCGCTATCAAAGCCAAGCGTCTTCGCAAGAAGAACCACATATTTCACCATAACAAGGCCAGACTACGTCGAACATCGAGTAATCCAATCAATCAACAACAAAGAATGCGAACTTCTTGCGCATCCACCATATTCTCCCACTGAAACTCCTACAGACTATCATATCAATCGTTCGCTCAAAAATTCGCAGAAGGGCAAAAGTCTAGGATGATTTGGACGATCTTGTCGCTGATGTCAAA
This sequence comes from Typopeltis vanoorti, assembly GCF_054136105.1. Taxonomy (NCBI): domain Eukaryota; kingdom Metazoa; phylum Arthropoda; class Arachnida; order Uropygi; family Thelyphonidae; genus Typopeltis; species Typopeltis vanoorti. The sequence goes on along the minus strand of NC_143568.1, from coordinate 59,267,738 downwards.
GCGTAGATTGCATCCATTGATTGTTACTTTTTTGCACGTGGAATAGATCGCTTGCCAAGCAAATGGGAAGCAGTTATTGAAGTAGATGACGATTGCTCCAGAATGATCATTTAAACATGTTTTGAGTGTACTTTGGCGGTGTATTGTTGAATAAATTTAGAATCAATAAAAACGGTCGTTAATTTGGATCAACCCAATAAAAACAAAAGGTCTCTATAAACTCATAAACATGTGTATTTTCTGCGATGGATAAATCGCGAAGCATTTATAAATTTGGTTGCGATAATTGTTTTCTGATGCCATTTAATCCTTTGACTAATCAAGTAAAAGGAAATCTTCAATCGGAGTCATACTCTTCGTGGTGGAAGATTGACACTTTGAGGATAAAAGGTTAATGATGACGTGTGGGTTTCTACTATTTAAGTAGAAATTGGAATTAAACTGGAAATGACTTGAAGGGATGAGGTCTTTAGTAAGACACCTGTGAAATCTAAATTTTACATTTAACATGGTCCTTTAAATTTGTGCCAGTTAACTAGTTTGTTTAATAATTGACAAGTTTCTTTTATATATATATATTTGACATCCAATGTCTTTCGTTCCAATGACTAATTCTCTAATTTACATTATTCGGAATAGTTCATCATTCCTCCTGCCTTAACATTATCCTGAAAACAACTTTTCTCATGTTGTTTCTTCCCACATTAATCAGCGACAGAGTTGTGACAAACGCAACTCTAACGCACGATAGTAATTTTTAACCATGAATAAACAAATGGCCCAATTTCTTGTTTATATAAATAGATTTATTTTCTTCTTTGTTTATATTAAAAAGTGCCTTTATATAATTATACAATATCAAGAACAAACTGAAATAATTTTTATGGAGATTTTCATTTTGATGAAACTTCAATATCCGATATATCTCTTGAAAACGCTTATGGTTGAATGGAAATGTTGATATGTGTTTTTAAATGTTGTTTTTTAATGCGAAAAAGAGACTAATCCCTGAAAGTTTCTTACATGTTTGTTAGCTATTCAAGGAAGCTCTGTATGACATAAGACATTACACTGTATGACATGTATGACATTAGCCAGCCTGGTTGGCCGAGTGGTTAGCGTATCCGCTATCCATCCAAAAGTCTGCGGGTCCGAATCCCGGCGTGGGCATGGATGTTTGTGATTAGCTGTGAAAGCACTAGTGGTGGTAGTCGACGGTAGATGGCGCTGGTATTATATCATGAAGGTTGGTGGAGTAGTGAGATGTAGAGTTGATACCCTCCCTCGATGAGTGTTTGGACTCCCTGGAGGTGTGATATAATAATCTTCAGATAGATTCTGGTTGCTTTTGTTTTATCAGGGTCATTAAAAAAGCAAACTAAATGGGATCTTTTCCATTAACTGTACCATAGATCGATGACATTTTTCATGGGACTTGTCAACAATTACCACTGGCTAGCTGGCGACGAGTTGCTAGCGTCTTCACTTTTCCTACTTTCGGATCTCCTCTTTTAAAATGAACTTGTGCATGTCATTGGGGGTCAGAAGGGGCTTAAAATGTGTGCCTTGTTTACTCTCTAGAGAAGGGAAAGTCCAAAATATTTACTAAAAGTAAGTTCCGAAACTATCTTTTGTAGGATTTAAAAATACCAATAGTTATGAAAGCTTCTCATTCTTGTATGCATGTTAGGGAAAGCGCATTTTATTAATATTAAATGGAAAAATTCTGTGGTCTGTGCAGCAACTAACAGATTTTGTAACATCTCTCATGTTTTGAAGAATATTTATGTGTTTGTGTCTAGTTATATCATAAGTAAAAATTTAAATATTTTCCAAATATGACTTCATCGTTTTTTACATCTTATCTCACGCCTTTATTGCTGATTTCCAAATAATTTCCTTCTGTCACAGTATCACCATACCAACATTTTCATCTAGGTTCTCCACAGACTATCCATAAAAACACATTCGTTATTCACCAAATCAAAGATGTGTGTACAGTTAATGATTTACTGTGAGTATTTTTAATTCAGAGCTTCAAAATGTGCAAACAAACCAACACAGTTTTAAATATCGTCATCAACTTGAGACAAACTAATATTTTTGAGAACAGACTTCAATGGGATCCAGTATAATTCAACGATATACCCAGCGTGCCATGCAGAAAAAGAATTTGCATTCTTATTTTTATCCAAAGAAATTATTTTTTTTTTATGTTTGCACTTCCATAACAGATATGGCGTTCGTCTAAATTAAAATTCAGATTCCTTTCTTCTTGAATCTCTCCTGCGACATAGCTAAAAATCACTCCGTAGAATCTATTAAAATATGCGAAAATCATTCTTCTAGAAAATATAAGCATGTCAATTCATTTCCACATACTGGAAGTTTCAGGTATTGCTGAGAAGACTTACATCCAAAAGTATTTTTAATTTTTTCCGAAATTGTTTCCTAAATTTATTCTGAAATTTTCAATTCCAAATCGAAATTTCATTTCGGTTGGAATTAAAAAGATCACGCTGGAAATGAAAATAAAAGTGCGAGGTTGATCCTTTGTAGCTAATAACAAATCAATCGTATATGGTTTATTTTTATAATGAAGTGCAAAAAATACAGAAGAAATAAGTTATTTGGATTTGACTATAGCAATGAAGTTAGTATAATACGTTAATGGAAGATCATTCTCAAACTGAGGCAAACTTTCATCTCAACTTCATAGGAATTTTCGGAAAGTGATCTGATATCTAGTTGCTGTTTTCTTTTCTCTCTTTTTTATTTCTTGAACACATGGATTCGTGGATAGACCATAGCAATGTTTCGACATTTCAAAGGGATATCAGCAATTTGATTTCGTTTCTCTCTCCCTTCCTGCTTTCCCGAACTCAGTAATCTTTTCACATTGTATATTTCATTTCTACAAAGTTAGCGATCTAAGCTGGATGGTCTGACATTTGGATTATTTTTTTTGTTACCCTCCTCATATAAAATATCAGTTTTTTACATTCTACGAGTAAAAATGTCTGTTTCAATTCAGAATTTTCTAAGAAAACACTTTCTGATAAAACTCAGTTATTGGTGTGTGTGTGTGTGTGTGGTTCACTCATAAATTCTCTTCTTTTTAATTATTTGACAGAGTAATATTTACGTTTAATTCAGTAAATTAAACAGAAGCTTTCATTTACCGTGTGCCCATTGATAATCCTGTATCATAATATATATATAACCCAATAGCTTTCTCTTAATGAAATAAAGAGCCAAAAGGCTTCACTTCGGCGATGTAAAATTTATTTAAATTAAGGGAATATTTAATCCCACATTATTTCAGAGCCGAATAAGAAACTCTAAGATAGAAATCAAATCAAAGAGTTTCATGCCGAATATAGCAAACTATAAAAGTTCAGTGAGTCCAAGCGTAAGCAAATACCTGGGTGGTGCAATACCGGACAACTCGTAGCAAAGGTGGATAAAGCTAGGATCGCTTATTCTTAGTATTTACCCTAATGTAAAACTCATCCCCTAGGAGATGTTAGCTTTCTCTTAGCTAACTGATTTTACCATTTACTCAAGATGAAAGAACTACAAGGGATAAAATTCTGATAATCTTTTCTTTCATTCTACGTCTTTCTCTGGGTCAAAAAGAGTTACAACCCATCGTCCCTAAGGATGGATAGAGTCCACTGATTAGGGATCATGACGATCCTCTGCTGCATCCCCTAAGAGCAAATATTTCTGTATTCACAGGTATACATTTTAATTGAGTTACTTGGAATTGTAAATTCATTAAATTTATATATTTTATTTTGTTTAAATCTAATGTATGCATAGCAATCACCTCAAGTGTAAGTGAAGATTAAATTCACTGTAAATTACGAACGGTTTTTCGGTATGAGTCGATCGGTAAAATGGTTTGTTACATTTGTGGCAGTTTTCGCTTTCGTAAATTGTAATTCACATGTCACCACTTAGGTTTCATTTAAATGAAAGATTTAAATAAAAAACCTTGCCCCACTAAATTTATTTATTAAATATAAATATTTTAATATGCTAATTGATCAGTATATTAACATGCCAAAACCTTATTAAAACACAATACATTCTTTTAACGTAAATTAAAACATCGATAAACCGTCCTTTACTGTAGGAGCTAGTTATCGCTTGATAATGTTTTCCTTCACCAAATTCATAGCTTTAGATTTTATTCCTTGAGTATAACATCACCCTCTCAGTTTTATAGCCTTAAACTAAGACGACTACCTGGTTTCAGTAGTTTTTTAAACTTCAAATATCGTCTTATACGCGACACATACAATAATCTTTAAATGTTTCTCGTCTAGCATACTTTTTCACATCTTTTGAGTGTTTAAAAGACACATAAAAACTTAGCATCACAAGTGTTGTTGCATTATCAAAAAAATACACGAAATCATGACGATAAACCGGTATCAGCTTTTTGTACAATAATATTCGATTAAATAAAAATAATTACTAAAGCCTAGATCTTCTCAGAAGTGTTTTTAAATGTCCAAACTATACTTGCACTTGTCACGTTTAGTTACTGCCATGACGGGATTAAGTACAATGAAGTACATTATAGTCTTTATCTCGGAGATAATGACGGGTATTGGGTTTTGTCAATATTGACACCAATAAGTGCTGCACTGTCGCCAGATGACAAATCCTACTCTTTAATTTCTCTTTCGCTCGATGCTCCTGAATGTCTTGCTGTGAGCAGTGAATGCTACTTTAATCCTACTTCGAAGAACGCAACCGTTCTGCAACTTTCTTAGGAAGAATGACATGAAAATACACCCTCCAGCAAGATACAGCTTAAAAGCGACAGCTAAAACCTTGAAGCAAGTAACATAACAAGATTACGCTACGTAAATCAGTATATGTTAATACAGATACTGAACATTCATACTCACATATTTTACAGAATGTCTTGGATTTTAATCACTTTTCACAATATTATAGCCATAGAGCTATTGCGTTTTCAGAGAAGTATGATTCTGAGAAAGGTTGAATTTAGAACTAATTTCTATGATGAAAAGAAGGTTTTAATACAAACAACAGATACAACTAGCGCCGCCTTTCTATAAAGACTGAAAATTTAGCAAGGAAGAAATTGTACTTAGCACAAAAAAAAAAAAATTATATGAGTGATATGAGTGAAAATTATAAAAGTAATATGAGTGATCGTCCTCACAAAGTAGGATTCATGTTAGTTGAAACAATAAATATATTTAAAGATTAAAGCGAGAAAATAGATGGCGGTGATTACTCAAGTAGTTGAACAAGAAAGCAGCAGAACAGAATTATAAAATGTGCTGAAAATTTTATATGACTAATGCATTCATTGTCATTGAGTTTCGTCTTCTGTTTGTATAAAGGGATCAAGCCTTTGTTATATTATACATTAAATGGCTTCTATACGGTTAAATAAAATCGTATCATATCGGACTGTTGTTAAGCTTTTTACTCAGTAGTCGTAAGTATCTAATAATAATAACCACAACATTTACTATTCTATGAGTAGTAAATAGTGTGGTTATGGCCCTTTCTCCTTTCTTGTCATTTTTAAAATTAAATGTCGTTCTCTTCCCATTGAAAAACAGCTTGCGAGACGAAAAGAATACAGAATTGAGGGAAATCATTAATGACTGTATTAATTAACAGTGCTAATTACTTAACAGTGTAAATCATTCTGCACATGTTAAAATTCAAAATTGTGTTCTGAAAGACCGAAATGTGATAAATAGACCGCTTATTGAAATTCCAAATTCCTGTAATGCCGTGTTCTATGCAAATACCCTTTGACAGTTATTGTGTGGTGCTGTTTTCATATTTGTGTTAGTTTTACAAGCTACTTTTATTTAATTCTTTTTCCCACATTGTTCTCTCAAGTACAGCACTGCCTTTTAAACCTTTCTCGATCTGCTATGTACTTATCTTAATACAATTTTCTAATAAACTATTTTCTAGATTATCAACAACAATGTGAGAAAATAGATAGAATGTTATCTTCAAATTCAACATTAATGGGGGAAAAAAGGAAAAAAAAGAAAAGAATTCATCTCATTGTACGATAGCTGAATTTTTTTTGGGGGGAGCAGGGGTTTCTTCTTTAAGCTAAACAATAGTTGTTCTCGATTTCTTAAACAGATCTTGCCCACATCTCACACCATCTGCATGGAAATCTTAGAGAGGATGCAATGTTATTACAGAATGGAAAAATTGCGCCTGCAGGTTTAATAATTTGCGTTCTGCATGCAACAGTTGCTTCGCGAGGAGGTGGAAAGCGAAATAATGCAACTCCTAAGATCAGAAATGATGTCCTTCTTTTGTGTCACCCTCTCCCACATCCCAGAATGTCGACACCACGGAAATTCGCCTTAATACTTTGCCGTTTCTTGCTGCTCGTGTCTTGCGAAGCGTTAAATTGAATTATGTGTTTGAATGCAAATTAAAATCCGCAATAAAGTTGGAAAGTTTTGAATTAAATTAGTTTCGCCGCGATCTTTACTGATGAAAGGAAATGTAAAGATGAATCGTTGTCAAGGTTTAGTCGCGTGCAATTGAATCGCTTGGGAATTCCTCTTAGGACACTGCTAAATTTTATTTATTTAAATACGAATTATTTGCGCATGCGCTATTCAAACAGTAAGGATAACTTTTCCAGGTGTAATAACACAAATATTAGAATGAAACTAGTAAGCGGAAACTCCTCGGGTTTGATTGTTTTGAGTCTTAAAATAATATGTTATTGGTTTGTTTCTGTATGAAACTACAATTTATGCGATGCATCCTTGTTCATCATTAAAACAAAACTATTATTGTCGCTACCATATGCGAAATAATTTCATTAATTAAAAAAATTGCTTTTAGCCGAGAAGGAAGGAAAACAAATCTTGGTATAGAAACTTTCTTGAGATAAAAAATAATTTCTCCGCTAAAATATTTAGCTCATTTGAAAATACTTAAGTAGAATTATTTATCTTGCTTATATATGAGAATAAGTCGGAATATACTCAGTGCTTTATTTAATTTTTTCCTCCTAAACTGCATGCGCACTCATACTTAAAAATGCAACGGCCTAATTAAATGAGATCTTGTGACATTGGCTAATCATCTTTTCCGAATTGGTTACATGAATTTGGGCATGCCGACTACATGAAACAAAGAAGACCCGTGTGTACTAAGACTTTACTTGTATAACTACTAATACTATTTAATTCACAAACGTTTCAACACAGTCACTAAGACAAACACAACATCTGCATTTCCTCTGACAAGACATTGGTTTGGTTTTGGAAACGATTTATTGATTCGTATGGAGTTTCCTCCCTCGTCCTATTGTGGCGAGTTGAGTCCCCTCATGGGAGGGGTTAAGTATTTATGGCTGTACATCCGTGTGTGTTCACGGGGCAGACTTGCCTGCTTGCGGGATGAAAAACGCCAGATAAACTGGCGGAAAAAAAAGCCCTAATGCCCGCTCCCAAGACCGGCTAACTTGGCTATGGCCGAGGAAGATCCTCAAATTCCTCACGTCTTCGACGGGAATCGAACCTGGGACACTCCTTCCCCAGTCTTATGGTTGCGAAGCGCACAGCCACTAGGCTAACCGCGCGGACTTTGGAAACGATGAACTTTTTTGAATGATTTCATATAGAAGTGTTACATTTTATTTTCAGCAAAGCTAGTAAACTTAAAATAGCTGTTATGGGGGAAGCCTATAACA